>NC_056728.1:1541163173-1541208173 GCF_019279795.1 Protopterus annectens | reverse complement strand
AAACTCAGCCTTAAATTTCAAGAAAGAAGTTGTACTATTCAAGTGTGAAATATAATCCATGAGCTCATCTAGTGTACCCTTCCATAAAAGAAAACAATCCTCTACAAACCTTTGGTAGAAAATAAGGTTATCATTCAAATACTTCACTCCATTAAACACATAATGCTTCTCCCACTGATACAGAACTAGATTGGCCCTGTTTGCTGTAAGTAGTAATCTTTATCAAATAAAAATACATTGTTTTTCAATGTCAGATCTAACAGCATACAAATATTCTCTATATGCCTGACAGAAAACTTAGAACAATGCGTTAAAAAGTTCTTTATGGAGTCTAAACCATATTCAATGGGAATTACAGTAAATAACGATGTAATGTCCAAAACCACCATATATATCTCATCACAGCTTTTATTTAGCCGCTTCATATCCATGTACCAATATTTAAGTTTAACAAGGAAATCAATAGTGTCTTTAAGCACTGTCTTACAAGCATCTAGCAATGGCTGTAGCTGCCTCTGTAAATACAGAGAAATTGGTTTGCCAGAGACAATAGGTCTCATCGGGGTTATCTTTAGATTTATGTATTTTGGGAATAATAGTGACACCTGTTTAAATGCCACACTGTCCCCAAGCAAAGATAATACTGAACCCATATATTTACCTTTATCCATAATCATAATTATAATACTTGAACTTGTGCCATTATCCCTGTTTTCTGCCTTTTCGATTCAGGGATACATAAGCTTTGTGTCTGATGCTCAGGGTGTATAGCTGACTTAGTGCATCTACATTTGTGGTGTTGAAGTGGTAATTTTACCTTTAACTTGTATTGGCCTTGGAAAGTTAGACAGTTGATAGCATCAAAATTTCCCACTTTATTGTGAATGATTTTGTGAAGGTTGTGAAGTCAGAAACTGCAATGTGTATCATTACTTTTAATGTCTCTCTCTAATGATTTCCCAGTACAAATGTACAGTGGATATAAAAAGTGTACACACCCCTGTTAAAATAGACCACAATAAATAATTTCAAAATGTTTCCCACCTTTAATGTGACCTATAACCTGTACAATTCAGTTGAAAAAACATGCAAGTAGGTGAAAAATATAAAAAATAATAGAACTTACAAAAAGCTGGTTGCATAAGTGTGCACACCCTTAAACTAATACTTTGTTGAAGCACATTTTCAGAGACGTTAGCCACATTGAGGAAAGATCTCACTATTGGCTAATTTTCATTTTCTGAATTACCCATAACTACCACGAGTGCAAATCTGGACTTTCTTGTTGGAAGTCAACGCTGGCATCCTGTGCAGTACGTTGGTACAGGCACCCCTCCCCTATTCACTCTCCTACACACACTCAAAAATACAACACTAACATACACAACCAGCATATACCTTACTTGCCACATCAAGGACATTCTGTATACCGAGAATCTTCTAAATTTTGTCTCCTTCCTTGTAAATCATGGATACTTACATTCATTCAGTCAGTAATGCCGGACATTAGAATTTCTTTCTTTTTCTTGTTCATGAAGTACATTGTGATGCCATACCTGTTGCTGTATAAACTTTTTTCAGCAAGTCCAAGTAATAAAGAAATAGCTGGTGTCATCCCATGTACACACCTTCACACATCTCAATTGTCCCTAATTTTACAAGATGTTCATTTTGTTGCCTCTTATACATGCTCTGTCTCTTGTAACTCCTAGACCAGTGCAATTAGTGAATAATGCCAACTAAGTTTTATACTTTATTAAGTAAAAAAAAAAACACCCTGTTACCATAGTTTCTCAGTTAGATTAAAGTATAAAGGCTTCTGCTCAACAAGTTGCTTTTTGTGCCAAGAGAGCAAGGGTTTGAAAGCCTCCCACCCCTTTACTTCAATTTTTTTTTTCAAAGAATATCCCTGGTGTCTAGTGGTGGTGGTTGAATATGTGTGTCTTTACAACATGATATAAAGTGCATCCCTTGGTATGCAATGTTCTCCCCATATCTTTCTTTCTGCAAAACATTGTTCTGCTACTTTTTTAAGTGACTTTATGGCACAGTTGTAATGTGTGTCCTGGTTTCATGTGTTTCCAACATCCAATGTTGCAGGATGTGCTTGTTAGTCTGGGGAAGTGTGAGGTGTGACAGGTTATTGTGAATATACACCTACACATCACACACTCACTCGATTGCACTCATGGATGTACTCGCCCATTGACCCGCATCCATACCTGTCTCCCAACTAATCCATCTACTGAGACAACTCGGCTAGGCACATACCTACATGTGAGCACCTTGGGCCACTCATCCCTCTGCTTACATTCACACCTGGAGCTACATACTGTCTGTCTGCTAAATTCACCGGCACTTAACTCTAACATGATTTTATACATTGGAAGCAATGGGTGAATGCAAACTTTTAGCTGTGTTCATTAATACCTCAATTTACACTAGCTCATCTGCATAAATGCATTATAGCAAACTTTTTGGGAGGGGGAGCACATGGCTAATTAGCATAAGCCACTCCCTTGTAATGCCACATTAGCATTTGCAGTAGGGTAGGCTGCCTAGACGAGACTCTGCGGTACTGCACACCAGTCTGTGTTACAGCACTGTGTTAGCCTGTTTGTGAATTGTAATCCGTTACCATAAGGTGTACACTAGGCTTGCCCCTTGTGTTAACCTGTCTGAATTGGCCCATTTATTCAGTAAATAAATAGTTTTATTTATTTATTTTTTTCTATTTTATTTTGCTTACTAGGTTTGTCCAACTAGGTTTAGTCAAAAATCTGTCTTCAGTGGAAATCTGAGGAGAAAAGTCACTGTGGAATAGATTTCCTATCCATATAAAATAAAGTTCATCCCTATCCGTATTCAAGAGCAACTTAGATCGATGGGAAACAGAAATTTTATCCCAGGACGGCCCCTTGTACTACTAATGGACAGATGCTTTATCCAGTGCATGGGCCTCCTCGAATTATCTATGGTATGATCCCAGTTATTTTCATTTGGGTAAATATGTAATTATCAACCATGAGGTGGGTAAGGCCCAGGGTTGCCAGATGTCCTGATTTGAGCAGGACTGTCCTGGGATCAGCAGCCCAATCCCAAGTCCCGCACTGCTGGTTAAAATCCTGGTGAAACAACCTCTGCTTTGTTTGTTTTTTTGATTGGCCCATATGCCAGTATACGAGCCAATCAAAAAGTCACAAAGCAGAGCCACTTCTGTTTAATGCGGAACTGCCTGATGTTCCGCATTGCTGTACAGTAAAATGAGCCAAACAACGCCAAAAAACTTTAAGGTGTTTATTAAGAAAAGACTAAGCTTTCAGGTTAAACAAAACCCTTCTTCAGTGTTTTAAAAATCTGAACACACATTCACTATATTTATATAATAACACAGCCCATTATCAACAATTAAGCAATCAACCAATTACTATTTAAAAGGTACATCACTTTTTCAAAAAATTCTTTGAACATCATTATAACTGCATAACCCTACATAAATAAATGTAATTTCTTATCTACATACATCAAAGAACTGCATAATTAAAAGATGTGTATATATATATATATATATATATATATATATTTTTTAAAATCTTAAAAGGAACTTTGTGTAATATAAACCTATCCCTAGGGATGTTGCTCTATATAAAAAAAGTCACTCTGTATGAAAAGAAAATTTAGGGTCAATAAAGCCACATATTCTTTCAAACATATTTGTTTATATCTTAAAATTGGCTTTATAGAGACCATCTGATTATGACATGGTGGAGCATCGGCATTAAGACGTGTTTATCCACTCATATTAGTTTATTATTAAAATCTCCTCTTGGGTCTTTTCTCAGTTTCTCTATAACCTGACATAAAATTCTGTGTCCACAACCATATTCGTTTACATGTTTAGCTAGCAAATTAGTTTCTATATTTCTCCTAATGTCAGAATGATGCTCTATTGGTCTCTCCTTGAGCTTTCTTACTGACTTTCCAACATAAAATGCTGGACATAGAATCTTCTTCTTCTTCTTTCGACTTTTCCCGGTTTGGAGTCACCACAGCGGATCACCTGTCTGCTCATTATTGGCAGTGGAGTTTTATGGCATACCTCTCAAGTGTACCTCATTACGAGGACTGTACCTCATTTGGGGTATTAAAAAGTTCATGTTCCACATTGAAAGAGTCTGTCACACATTCAGTGTTAGGAATTTTTTTTAAGTGAAATCCATGATAGATATAAATTAATCATATTAATTCATTAAAGGATCTTCTTCTTTATAAGTAAAACCAGCATATTTTAACCATCCTATGACCTTCCTAGTTGAAATTGTTAGTAAGCCGTTAGTACATGTTCCACATTTTGCCCATTTGTTCCAAATTATGAAGGCGAGTGCTCCTCATTTTGGAGATGGAAGGTTGAGAGCTATGTTTTACGGTGTGAAGTTGCCAGCCGCCGGGCAACTTCAATAGAAGGCACACACACACACATGCACGCACTCACACCTAGGGCCAATTTAGAGTGTCCAATCCACCTACAGCATGTCTTTGGAATGTGGGAGGAAACCCACGCGACCACAGACACAGACTCCGTACAGAAGGTCAGCCGAGGATCGAACCGGAGAACCTCTTGTTGTGAGGTGGCAAAGCTAACCGCAGCCACCCCAAAATGCTGGACATAGAATACATGTGGCTAAATAAACTATATTGGTTGTATGAGCTCTTAAATACATGGTTCTTTTTTGTAGATGGATGTATAAAAATATTATTCACATAACTTCAAAACAACAGCAATTTTAACATGGTATAGTGCCTATTTTGTTCAGTATCGGTCTGCCTAGTATTGTATTCATGTCCTTATAACATCGTTTTTGTTCGATACTTTGACAATTCCTATATGCATATCTAGGTATCATACCAATTAAGGGACATAATTCAGGTAATGTTTTTATCTCAAAAGTAGCCCTGCTAAAACTAGTTATAAAACTTACTAGATGTGAATTTGGTGTTATAAAACTTACTAGATGTGAATTTGGTGTATCAGGCATATTAGCTGTTTCTACATAAGGTGTATTAAAATAGGGTTTAGTTTTCCTTCTTTTGAATCAATAACCTGTTTAATTTCTGCATCCATATCTTCATTTTTTATATTCTCTTTTAATACATTTTTATTGAAGTTCAAACATTTGTTGTTCACAATCAGCTAGAGAGGTATTTAATCTGCTAGTTCTGATAAAGTGTGCTTTAGTTATACTTCTAAAAACATGGGGTGCATGCATACTTTTTTGATGGAGAAACTTATTTCTATATGTAGGTTTCTTATATACAGTTGTTTGCATGTCTTTCCCGTCAAATGTAATGGTTACATCTAGAAAGTTTATGCTAGTTTCTGAACAATTCATAGTAAAACATAAAAATTCAGTAGTATGGTTTAGATATTCTACAAATAAATCAAGTTCATTTTTATTACCATGCCATATAAAAAACAGGTAGTCTACAAATTGTTTGTAACTGATTTTTTCATAAAATTGCTGAGGTCCATGATAAATTCAGATTCCCATTTATTAAGTGTTAAGTTTGCATATGTGTTGGCAATGGGGGTACCCATTGCGACACCGGAAATCTGATGGAATATTTTGCCATTAAAAATAAAATAGTTATTGTCCAGTGCTATTTGTAATAATTCACATAGGGTAGCATTAAATCTTCCAGCTTGTTGATTAGTTTCTGATCGTAGTTCTCTAATTGCATCTGTACCATAACTTGTAGGTATGACTGTGAAAAGTGATTGAATATCAAAAGTTACAACAATACTGTGTAGATTGGTATACAGTTACAAATCAAACAAGTTCTTCAAGAAATCAGCTGTATCCTGTATATAACTAAACTTTTACTTATTGCACTCCATGGATATCGGTTCAGTTATCCAACCCCTCCCAGAGACAATTGGTCTCATGGGGGTCCAAACTTTTGTGAACTTTTAGGTAAGCCATACAAGATAGGTATCCTAGGATATGTTACCATAAAATATTGGAATAATTCTAGATTAATATTCATCAATTGTAAATCAAAAATATATGTATATAATTGATGCATTTATTAACATCACTTGTATTCACATTTCATCAGCTAAATATGCTTCCATGTTGTCAAAGTACATCGTTGTGTCCATGATTATGATAGCGCCTCCCGTATCAGCCTCCTTTATAATAATATCTTTATGCATTTGTAACTACTTTAAGGAGGCATTTTCCTGAGTGCTTAAATTATATAATTTCTTAAAACAACATTTATCAAACAATTCTCTTTGCTTCTCACATATGTTTAAAGGCAGAAACCACTGGGTGGCTGTTCGGAATGAATAAGGCTGTTTGGAATGAATAAACTGAAGTGTTTGAGCACATTATCTGCTGAAATATCATTCCATTTAAATATGCGTTTTAAATTAAGACTGGAAAAAAAACCTAAGAGGAGGATATTTTAATAATAAACTAGATATTAAGGAATATGAATGGATAATACAGCTTCATGCCGGTGCTCCATCGAGTCTTAATCAGATGGTCTCTTGAAAGCCAATTTTAAGATACAAACAAATATGTTTGAAATAATGTGGCTTTATTGACCCTAAATTTTCTTTTCATACAGAGTGACACTTTTATATAGAGTGGCATCCCTAGGAATATGTTTATATTACACACAGTTCCTTTTAAGATTTTAAAAGATATATATATATATATATATATGGGTCTATATATATATGACCGAAATGCCGATATATATATAAATAACCGATATATACCAACAACGCAGTTGACACACATCCCGACAGACGGAAGACCGACAAGGGGATGTGTATGCGCGCGGAAGTATATAGTGAGGGATTTAGGAGTGGACAGGTAAGTGTGCAATACTCAGGGATGTATATATATATGATATATATAGTGTCGTGGATATGTGTTGTAGTGTACTGTGTTGTTTACGTAGTGTGTCGGTGTTATGGTGTTATTTCACTGTATCGGATATATATATATATATATATATATATATATATATATATATATATCTTAATTATGCAGTTCTTTGATGTATGTAGATACAAATATGACATTTATTTATGTAGGGTTATGCAGTTATAATGATTACAGAATTTTTAGAAAAAGTGATGTACCTTTTAAATAGTAATTGGTTGATTGCTTAATTAATTGTTGATAATGGGCTGTTATTATTTAAATATGGTGAATGTGTGCTTGGATTTTTAAAGACTGAAGAAGGATTTTGTTTAACCTGAAAGCTTTGTCTTGTCTTAATAAACACCTTAAAGTTTTGTTGGCGTTGTTTGCCTCGTTTTACTGTAGAGGTTTGCTTTTGGCTAGCCAATCAAAAATCACAAAATGGTGTTACTTCTGTTTAATGCGAGGATTGCCTGACATTCCGCATTAAAGACCTTTTTTTTTTTTTTTTTGCAATCCTGGTAAGGCCAGTCTATAACCATATGGAATAGGTTATTTTGAGCACAAAAAGGCAAATTGGCTAGGCTTAAAATGACCCACAAGGGCAGCTGGCCTTGTACTTGCCTGTGAACATATTACACACACATTTAGCGTTTAAGAAATGCACACTAAAAATTACACCTACATTTGCTAACTAGATTGCATTCATTTGAAATAAAGGCAGCTATTGCGGTATAAAAGTTATGCATGCCTTTAGTAGAATTTGCACATTAAGCATTTGAAGAGATAGATGTATTAATGGCTTCAGAGAAATGGAAGTGAGGAAAGGAACTTAGCAGGGCAGAAACAAATCTTGTATTGTAATTAAGAGGTCGGGTGTTAATCAGGTTCAGAGACAAATGTATATGGCTCTTATCTGAATTCTATCAGAAGTACAGAGCCACGGTGGGGCTAGCCACCTGGTGGTTTAAGCCTTGGCTCTAGGTGATTGTCATTGTTGAATTGACACCTCGACACCATGTGCAAAAATGGGTGAAAGGGATTGTGGATGGATAAATGGATTAGAAGTACAGAGGTGAGTGGTGAGAATAATCACAAACCTATGTACATGGCTCAGAAATGCTAACATTATTCATGTATTGGTGAAGATTGGTTGTGGGGCATAGGATTCTTAATGAAGATAAATGGTTTGATGATATTGCAAGCTGAAAATAACAGTGGCATTTAGCCTGGAGATGTACAGCAGCAGATCCATTAACCTGATGAAGCTTTAGTTGCATTTTAAATGAGTTTACATTATGTATGGATTTATATGTTAAAGGGATGCTTCCAAGTTGCAAAATATTTATTAGAAAAATAAACTGTTATCAGGTAGCTTGTTTATCATCTATCTGAAAGATTGATAGATTCCTGTTTTTTAGGATTATGTTCTAATTGGTAATTCATATTGCTTTCTTACATGCTGTCATTTTCATGTTTTCAGATGCACTAAATGATTTTGGTTTTCAGACTTGGATATTTCCTCTTGCAGTTTTAGTGCTACTTTTTATGTAAAAAATGTATGTATCAAGGGAAAACAGGGCAGTTGTGTTTAATTTGTATGCAGTTTGTACAAATAAGCATAGGAATTATGTTTTTTCCAGAGGAGCAAATGTCCATCTCTTGTAGAAATGGAAAAAAAAAAGTTGGATTTACTGGAGTTTATATTCTTTCTCTGATCCAGAAGTTTTGGGTCCTTGTTCAGAAATATCTGAATGTCCAGATGGTGGAAAAAAGTAATTTCACTGTCTGGAGAAAATGTTTCATTTTGTCTGATCTTAGGGTTTGCAAATCTGTGTGATATAACTTTGACTAGAGCATCTTTGGTGAGATCTTAATTTGAAGCCTAAGACCACTACCTTCTGGATTTAAGTATCTTTGCTTTTTTTCCACTGGAAAAAACGGCTTCTGTAGAACTTTGAACTACTGTTGAAAACTTTTTTTTGACTGATTGCTTTTTTTTTTAAAAAATCTGTAAAGTAAAGTTATCAGTGATCTAATTTGATCAATTTTTGCTTTGTTTTTTTGTTTTTAATGACCAGGGAGGCTGGCCTAAAGTGTGCTAGCTGTAACTGTCTAATTTATCACTGTCTCTTTCTTTCAAAAATTATTAAAACCAAAAACAAAAATCCTTCCTTGTTTTCCGCCAGTTTGACTAGTTTAGAGTTCACAGGCAGGCATGTGAATTATGTTGGCTGTTGTGGTTTACTTATTTAGAGGAATTTTTACTTTTTATGGGAGGTGGGTTTCTTTGTCCTTGAGCAGTGGGGGAGGGGAAGAGACCTCAGCCTCCTCCTTGTGGAAGTGACCTGTAACCAAGAAGCCAGTAGTGTGTGTGGAACCATGCACATTCCTTTGTAGTTCACTGTTTAAAATCCGCAATCCTGCGCGGCATGGCTTTATGCTGGGTCGTCGGCATAGCGCAGCCACGATTAAAGTTTAACAAGGTTAACTTTTTCCGCCCGCCCAAGTTCAAACTTTCTCTTAAAATTTTCCCTTAGTTCTCTACCTTCAATACTCCTCAATACTCACTGTATTATAAGCTACTCAAGCACTACTCAATACTTCTTCTTACGTGGTAGATTACTGGCGTCGTCTCCAGTTTCAGCTGGTCCAATCTGGGCATCTTGAGACAATGCTACAATTGTCTCATGTACACAGACAACCCTCTCCTCCCTCCCAAAAACACATGAGAGATGCAGAGATGCAAAACTATATATGGAAACTGGAGGCTGAGACTCTCCAACTCCAGGGCTGGCATGACCAGACAGGAGGAGATGGCAATCATCCACACACAACAACAACACCACACAAACAAACCACAACAACAAAAACAAAACATACTTGTAGCCCAGGCTGGTATGACCTGACCCTGAGCAGCATCTTGCCCTCACCAAGAGTGAGTGACCAAAATACAAAGACAGATGATCAGCTTTTAACAATTGTAATTGTACTGGTGTCATTCAGGACTTGTGTGTCAATGTCTGTCTGCCTGGGATAATATGTTAGTTGCTGCTGCTTCTGCAAGCTTACACCTTACACCTGTCACCACTGGGCTTCCGGGATATTGGCTAAGCCTTTTGCACCCCCATAGTGCCTTTTTTTTAAGGCTCAAAGACAAACCCAGAGATCTGACCACAAACTAATCACCTGGATATACATATCCCCACCTCCACCCAGCACAAAAAAACCACAGTGAAACGTCAAAAGCAGCAGACTTCACTCTTAAGACTCCCACAATGCGAATCCTTCACAAATGCTTTCTATGGATACTCCAAGAATGCATGGATCATGCAATCCCAAAACAAAAAGTCCCTCTCTCCACCATGCAAAAGCGTCCTGTCTGGTGGTGGACCTCAGCCATAAACAAATTGTATAACTAAATCCCATGAAGGGAGACATCTCTGACCAACATTAATTAAAACCTCGTTCTCTCATAAAAATAAAACATAAAAACTTTGAGAAAAAAAAAAATAGGACACTAAAGATAACCACAAACCCTTCTTCAGCTATGTTATATGTTAGACCTGGGTCTCAAAACCCTCAGATATGCCTCACAACAACAAACAACAACAAAAAATACACTGAACCCACAGATTTTAACTTGATAAGACCCTGGAAACTACCGCCCATTAAGCTAGACTAGCCTGGTCTGCAAAGCTATGGAAAGAATCATTATGGAACTCATAAACAGAGACATAAGGGCATCGTTAAAATCGCTGGAGCAATGTCAGACTCAAAGCCAATCACAAGTGTGAGGTGGTGTCGAGGATGGGCCCTGTCCTGGGACCCCGGCATTCTTCATTTGTTAAACAAACATGGGAAGCAAACATGGACAATAGCTGAATGACTGCAAACTAGGTACCTTAGTCGATAGGTGCCATAATACATACACCCAGCAGATCCTCACTAGAAGCAGGACAACAAACGCACGTAGTCACGACCTTAAACTAAAGTCCAAAATGTATGAACTAAATGCCAAAAAAAACAAGTTATCCCTTTTGGAAAAATAGACAGCAGACACTGAGTGAGGAAAAAGTAATCCGAGACCTAGGTGCCCAAGAAAACAGCCGAGACCCTGGGACCCAAGTAGACAGCGACCTCTCATTTGAACACCCAACGCCACTGCAACAGCTGGAGAGACCACAAAAGTACCTCACCAAAAAGGATCAAGGGTCTCAACATATGTGTCTTCTGCCAGACTAAAGAAGAACTTTTCAGCCTTCTTCAGTAGCATATCACTTCTGCTCAGAGGATCTCTCGCTGACAAACAAGGGCCATGTCCAATCCTCATGATGATGGACCACCTCCCCATCAAAAATCCATCCATCAAAAGACCAAACCGAGCTAAAGACTTAAACTCTCGCAAAGATGAATAGGGATTCATGCTGGATAATTCATAAACTCCAGAGAGGGCCATGCTTTGAGCTCACTGAATCTCTTCAAGAGAAATCTTGATGAGTGGATGGGATCGTGTAAGTTTACATAGGGGTCATCATGTCACTGCTGCAGACAGAGTAGGCACAGTAAAATTCTATTATATATGGGGGACCTTCACTGTGTCCACTACTAGAGGCACACAGCAGTCTTCTATTTTTTATCTGTACATTTTTGTACCATTTCATAAAGGGTAAAAACATCACATCACGCTATGGCCAAATGCCCAGGGCAGATAGGGCAGAAATACTATGAAACTATGAAATGAGTTGTTATCTTGTACTTTACGTCTGTTTTTCTTTCTTGCAGTGACTTTGAACCAGAATGGCTGGATGATGTACAAAAAAATGGAGAGCTTTTCTACCTGGAGCTGAGTGAAGGGGAAGAAGAGGCCTTGATGCAATCCAACGTACCTCAGGTACCTGTGGTGAATCATGTCCGGTTCAGTGACCAGGAAGCTGAGGTAATTTCAAATGCTGGGCACAGAGAGATGGGGAAGCATGAGCAAAGGGTGAAGAGACTTACTAAGATTCTGAAAAAGAAAAGAATTTCCAGGAAGCATAATGACAGTTTGAGAAATAGCCACTGTAATGGCCATGCAGGTAGTCAGTCTTCTGCACCTGCTTCAATATTAAAGCATCAGCCTAATCCGAGAAGGGGAATTACAGTCCAGCAAAAGTTCAAGGATGTTTGGCTGTACTTGAATCCTCAAAAATCGTCTAATCTTGGTACAGAGGACCAGTTCAGGCTCTTGAAGGCAGTAGTTGGTATTGTTTATCTGCCATTATGGAGTTCTGAAGGGGCAAACAAATCGGCAAATCAGCATGAGCTTTCTAAAGCTACCAAAGGGGCTAGGCTTGTGGTCCATGGTTTAACTCCAGGCAGTTCTGCAGTCAGATGTGGAAAGATCTTGATTGGTAAGTGAACATGTTTTTTTTGTACCTTTGGCTTTCATGACCTAGTAAGTGCCTTCACTTTAAAATTGCAGTGACTTAAACGTGCATCAGCAAATAAATTACCATTTTTTTTTTCTTCATACTGAAAAGGTCACTTTTATATTCATTTATTAAAGCCACCATTTTGTATCTCTTCATAGTATGGTAAAATGGCAGTGACTTAAACGTGCATCAGCAAATAAATTACCATTTTTTTTTTCTTCAGACTGAAAAGGTCACTTTTATATTCTTTTATTAAAGCCACCATTTTGTATCTCTTCATAGTATGGTAAGAATGCCAATGTGTGCATTCCAGTTTTGCATTAAAGTAGAAAGTTAAACAGAATTACAAGAATACAGCTATAATTGTGACTGATGTGCCCTCATCCTCATTTTTAACATTCCTTTACAATTCATTTGTTAGATTCGACAATGTAATAAATAATTTTTAAACAATGGTACCATATATAAACTCATTAACTTGCATTGATTCTACAGACAGTCCACAATTGTATAATAAATCTGAAAAGTTATAAACAAATTTACAACCTATTAATCTTCAGTTTAAAACTGCACTTGTGCAATATTTTGTCCAGTATGTCCTTACCAGTGAAGCCAGACTTTCAGAAAAAGTAAAATAAGGTATACCCTGTAAGGTTTAGTCCTCAATTGTAGGTGAATAAAGGAAATTACACCGTACAAACATAGGTGAACAATATATTAAACATGTCCCTAACATTTGTGCACATCTTCAGAAAGGAGAATCGGATATACCAATTACAGGTCATACCACACATCATAAAACTCCCAATATCTGCTTACTGACATAACTTTACCTGTACTGTTATTGAATGCAAACTCCTGTACTTGCCACCTATCTTGCCTTTCTGGCTGCACTCTAGTCATCAATCCCTACCACTTGGTGATGAACTATAAAATTGTGTAACTACTGCAGAATCAAGAATGGTTAATAGGGTTTTCCAATGATTTAGACTTGCTGCATTCAGTAATAGTACATTTGTACTAATGCTGTCAAGTGGAGCCATTGGGCAGCACTCTATAACTTGTATTCTTAAAGTCAATGAACTTTCTGTACACCTTGCAGAACATCCCTTACTAATCTTGAATGCTGTATTGTAATGCTACTAACGCAGGGTTAAAGCAATCTGTTTGGTAAATTTACTGCACTGATATTTTATATTTTGCCATGTTTGTAGATTCTCCCTTCCTATCCAGAACACTGTAGAACTGAATTGCATACATGTCAGTATGTAAATGCTGTTCGCTCCAAAATAGGGTTCCTATAGGCACACTGATGTTTTGAGTAATGCAGCCACTTCTTTCCCTCTCTGCACTTGTTTATCCTCTAACTCCCAGCCAGTTTAAATATTTAAGTCTTGGGGCGGGGGGGACCCTACCATTAAAGGTAAATATTTATTTAAGGTAAATACTTTTTTAACCCTTCACAATGTGTGACCTGTTAAAGTGGATAAACCCCTTTCAGCTTTCTTTCCCAGTTCTCTATAGAATAGTTTTGGGTCTTCAGTAAATTACTTATTTTATACTTTTCCTTTATATTTATATGCATGCCTTCTAGGTGTTTCTGCCTGTGCTGATATTTAGTTTATTATTAGCAGTAGTACAAGTTAAATCTTTTGATACTGTGCATTGCTTTTACCATGTTAAGTATTTCTGGTGATATGATATGATATTCAGTACTTCCACAGTGGCATTTTACTTGTTTCCTTCCTTTCCTTTGTTACTGTACACTTTTTGTGGTAGCACTATGTCCACTATTAGTTTAGCTACACAGTAATATATATTTTATTTATTTCAGTTATATCACATGAATTTCTCTTAATAGTCTTAACTTACTGTGTTCATCTGTTTTACCTATCTCTTCACATTTTGGGTCTTATTACTTTCTGTGATCTGTTTTTTTCATTTATCTTAATATGCCTGTTTTTCTCTCTTAAATCAAGCAGATCTTCCGGATTGAGAGCTTTGTCTTTGTTCTGTGTTTATTGAGAGTAACATACAGATGGTTCCAGGAAATTATATGCTGCTGCTTCATATGGGAGCTTTGGCCATCACTCTGCAACATTTCTTGTCAGAGATGCCACTGGCTCCTGCTGCTCTTTTCCTTGCCATGCAACTTCAACTGGTCTCCTGTGGAATGTTGCAGAGCACCATCATGTTGCAGATCTTGTTGGGATGCCTCCTACTCCTCCTCTTGCGCCTTAATCTGAGGACCCATAATTCCATCATGCTGTGACTTTGCCTTTGTTGGATTCTCTACTCTAAACCCATCAATTTGTGGATTCTCTACATTAAACTCTTCACTTCACAGATAAACTCTTCACTTCACAGATAATTCATAACTTCATTTTCTATTTGTTTAACTTTACCTTACTAATCCTATTTTCTACATTCCCCCTTTGTTTCCTTGTTTTTTGTGTTATGAGTTCACTTTCAGGGAGCCTTTGCCCGTATTTCTCTTTAAATATCTTTGGAGTTTTTTGCATTTATTCGTTTTGACTTTCTACTTAGAATAATTATTGCACTATACTAGATTTATTTTTCTTTCCCATGTCCATGTTTCTTTTTTTTCATACCTTTCAAAAATCTCTGGGTTTGTTCTTTATATTTTCTTACTTCCTCAGTTTCTTCTTTTTCCAGGCATCTCAAAATTCTTTTGTGTATGCAAATGTATTTCTTAAATCTGTTGTATTAATGAGTACATATTTTTATTTGAAATATTTGACAGTTTTTTTTTTCTTCTGCAGGCATTTTTATTTCATTTAATTTCTGTTTTAATCTTTTGAAATATCTTCTAACTGGCTTCTGGGATTCTTGCGAAATAGTAATCCAGCAGAAATTTCTTTCATAATGATGATGAACTGGACTAGTGAGGATAAGGATCTCTTTTGCCCTGTCACTTTTTGTGATCTACTTTCTCATGTTACAACAGTGGGGCAATCGCTGTATGATAGTTGCAAATGACGAACTGGATTAGTGAGGATAAGGATCTCTTTTGCCCTGTCACTTTTTGTGATTTTTTTGTGATCTACTTTCTCATGTTAGAACAGCGGGGCAATCGCTGTATGATAGTTGCAATGTCCTGTTTGTAAGGCTGTATGATAATTGCAGTGTCCTGTTTGTAAGTCATGTATCTATCCATCTTCTCAAGATATAACGTCAGTACCTAGTTATAATTTATTGATCAGTGTTTTGTGTATGACTCTATCAAATGCTGGAGCCAAGTCTGCATAAATTACATCACAGCAGACTTTTTTTCATGTATAACTTTTTCATATTGTTATAGAACATCATTTTACAGGTGGTTATAGATCTGTTTTGCACATGTGCATGCTAATATATGATCTGATGTCGATTTTCATTCTGTCCTCAACTGTTGGTTCAGCTCCAATCCTCAGATCCAACTCTGCTGTTACTTTAGCTTGTGGCTACCAAAAAACTCTTGAGCTCCTCCCTTACCCATAATGCACCAACCCCTGACATACCCTGGATCTCATTTGCCACTTTCGCGATTAGACGTGGTCCTCTTCAGCTCGAGTGATTCATTTCAGATGATGTGTTTTGATATTTTCTTTTCAAATTTTATTAATAGTTAATCCTCCCTTTTATTACACCTATGCGCAACTATTTCTAACCATAGTTGGTTTTGTTTATACTCTAATTTTTTTCTTTATACACTTTTCTATGTAATTCTTGATACCGTTGTTTGTATCTCTTTCTTTGATCTTTTTTCTCCTCGTTAAAAAATAAATAAATAAATTCCTTTCATCTGAAGTAGTTAACTTAATTTGTGCAGCAACCTATGGGAATTGGATCCGACCTCGGATCCGAGCCAGCAGTTTTCAACAGCATTAGATCCGAGCTCCAAGCTCCTCCCCTACCCATAATCCCCTGCCAACCCTGACTGACCTCCGATCTAGTTTGCCGCGGTTTACTTCAGCAGCTTGATCCCGAGTTCCAGGCGTTTTTCGTCCACTTTGTGAGAAAAATTTTACTTTTCTGACCATTTTCTTTAACTCTTGGTGTGAGTGTGTTTTCAGGTCCCTTTATCTCTTAGAACTCTCTTAGTTTAATTTATTTTGTTCCATATCTAACCTCCCCCTTCCTTCGTGGTTCCGTCAGGGTTGTGTGTGTGTGTTTGGGGCTTAGTGTGTATGGTTTTACCTTCTAGTATGTCTGAGGCCCCAAAGTTGGTGTTTTCTAAGTGCACCGAGTGTGGCCATAAGCTGTCCCCAGTGGATGGCCACATTCTGTGTGTGTTGTGCCTTGGGGTTGAGCACCTGTCCTCTGGTTGTACCATCTGTGCAGCGTTCAACCCCAGGGCACTCAAGGACCGGAGGTCTAAGCTGATTCTGGCGGGTCTTCTGCCCCCGGACTCGGCTTCTACCTCTGGTCCTCCCATGGCTCCCGCTGCGGCTGCCACTCCTGCTTCCCTCCCCCTGGCCGGGACTCAACCTCCCGCCTTAGGCCCGGAGGAGAGGGAGGCTAGGAAAGAAAGGAAGGAGAAGCACCACAAGCGGTGGGCCGAGGCCTCTGCTTCAGCCCCCCCGGCTAAGCGGTCTTCTCCCTCCAGGACTTCTGGGTCGTCTCCTTCTCGGATCCGGTCTCCGTGCCTTTCACCGGGTCCTGAGGAGGAGACCTGATCTCCGTCGAAGTCATCGAGGCGACACTCCCGCCCCACCTCTGTGGCCTTGTCAAGATCTACCTGAAGTCTCACTGATGCAGATTTGGACCGGATGATGAGAAGATTCCTCCAGGCCCAACTGCAGATGGGAGTGCTCCTGCCCCCCCCCCTCTGGGGGGGGAGCTCGACCCCCTTCTTTGCTCCGATAGCTCCTTCTCCATCCCGTTTCCCGGGTTCGGAGTCTTCGGAGCCGGGCAGCCTTGGAGGCCGGGGCTGTGTCGGTGCCAGTAGTCCTGGGTACTTCGCCGCCGACACTTCCGTTGAGTCTGTCTGGTCCATTTTCTCCGGATCCGAGCTCTCGGAGCCGAGGGCTGAGCTTCAGATCTGGTGGTATCTGTATATCTTCAGCTCCATCCAGGTCGGCGCATGCTGGTCCGTCTGATTCGATTGCTTCGGCACCGGCTCCGATCCGTCCGTTGGGATCCGAGCGAGGGTCTGCTTTCGGATCCCAGAGAGAGCAGCTCTCCCTCGACATTCGCCGTGGTGGAGAGGGCTCTGTTGAGGGATTCCAGGCCCCCGGCCCTTGCCACGGCTCCACCCTGCACTCCTTCTCTGTTGGGTCCGACTTCCATCACCCGGCCCCAGGGACAGCCTGCTTTGACGTCCCAGGTAGTTCCGCTGGAACAAGATGTTGCTGGTGAGACCTCCTCGGACAGCCCCCCGAGGAGGTTCCTCACAAGTGAAGGTGCAAGAGGAGGCACCTGGACTCCCCCGAGTCCTTGACTGAGGACACGGATTTGGAGGAAGGGGAAGGCTCCCTAAGATCACCCCCCGAAGATGTCTTATTTGGTGACATCATGGAGATGCTCAGAATAAGTGGGGGGTGGTCTGCCCCAAAGCCTACCTCGGACAAATCCGTGTTCCTGGAAGCGTTTGAAGCAGGCCTGTCTACCTCTTGGGTGTCCCCTCCGGCCGACCCCCTGGTAGACTTGATTACTACCAGGGCGTGGAAGGAGCCGGACACTGTGGAGCCAGTCCCCAAGCACCCGGACAAGATTCTTAGCCCACCCTCTGACAAGGGTCCCCCTGTAGATGTCATATTGGTGGCAGCGGCCACCAAGAGGGAACTTGCTCAGGAAAGTCCCTTGGTTCATCCCCCGAGCAAGGAGTCTCGGTCGATGGACCGCCTAGGGAAGGAAGCGGGTGTTTAGTTCGGCTACCTTCTCTGTGAGGTCGCTGAACTACATGGCACATGTGCTCCGACTGCAGCGGGATCTTATCAAAGAGTACGCTGCACCACCCCAAGAGTCCATGTCGGCAGATGACAAACAATTGCACTCCACCCGGATGGCCACTCTACGTTCCATATCTAACACCTCTATGCGGCTACTGTCTCATACCACGGAAGGAGCCGCTAGAGCCAGCGGAGCGGGCCTTGTCATGAGACGTCAGGCCTGGCTCTGGCACTGTGATTTCGTGGAACCCTTTAAGGCGTCTTTCGCTAATACCCCTTTTGATGGTTCTGCCGTCTTTGGAAAAAAACGTGCGAGAAACCTTGGTCCAGAGCGAAAAGGAAGGGAAGACGTTGTCTGCCGTCGGAGTCCACTTCTCTGCTCCCCAGAGGTCCTTCTCTAAGAACCAAAAGGGACAGAAGAAGAAGATGTGGTTCCGGAAGTCGCAACAGTCCCGTCCCACTCCGGACTCCCAGCCCTTCCGCGGCAGAGGAGGGCAGGGTGGATGCCGCCCTAGAGGCAGAGGGTGCCCGCGGAACTTTGGATCCAGAGAACCCTTCTCGGACCAACCCACGCAACACCCCTGAGGGTTTGCCCGACTGCTCCACTCTGGAGGCAGTCAGGGGGCGCTTCTCGAAGCACCCAGCAGCTTGGGAGTCCATCACGACAGACCGCTGGGTGCTTCGCATCATATCCAGAGGATATCAGATCCCCTTTTCTCGTTACCCACGCAGTCCCAGATACCTCCCCGATGTCCCACCCGATCAGAGGGAGGCAGCAGCAATGGAAATCCAACATTTGCTGGAAAAAAGAGCCATCCAACACATCCCCCCCCAGACCAGTGCGGGTCCGGGTTTTACTCCAGGTTCTTCTTGGTGCCAAAAAAGACGGGGGACCTAAGACCAATCCTCTACCTCTCTTCCCTGAATCTGTCAGTAACCAAAGAGAAGTTCCGCATGGTCACTCTTCAATCCATTCTCCCCCTTTTGCGGGAGAATGATTGGATGTGCTCTATAGACCTCAAGGATGCATACTACCACAGTCTGACGGACAGGTGATTCAGGAGGTTCCTCCGCTTCCGGCTAGGAGCCAGTCATTTCCAATTCAGGGTCCTCCCCTTTGGTCTCACCACAGCCCCCAGGGTGTTCACCAAAGTGTTAGCAGTGATAGTGGCCCACCTGAGGCTCCGGGGAATTCAGGTCTTCCCGTATCTGGACGACTGTCTCCTGACCGCCCCGACAAGGCATCTACTCTGTGCAGAACAGAAACTACTTTCTTCGTCTAGCTCCCCGGCTGGGGATCACTATCAACATAGAGACGTTGTCTCTTATTCCGACTCAAACCATAGACTTCATAGGGGCCAGATTAGACACAAACCAACTCCTAGCTTTCTTGACCACAGACTGGCTACTAACCCTGAGGCTACATGTGCAGGCCATTCTGCAATCTCCAGCTCCCCCGGCGAAATTGGTCCTGAGGGCTCTTGGCTCAATGGCGGCAGCAATCAACCTATTACCAATGGCACGTTTGAACATGAGGGTCTTACAATGGACCCTTCAGGTCCAGTGATCCTTTCTTCACTACCCTCTGAGCCATCCTGTTCCCCTCAGCAGGGCTTGCAAGAGGGCCCTCCTATGGTGGCTCCAATCTCTGGACCTCCAGCAAGGACGCCCCTTTTCTATGACTCCTCCACTAGCCACGGTGACCATGGACGCCTCCCGCCTCTGGTGGGGGGGCATTGTTCGGGCAGGACAGTCCAAGGCACATGGGACCTCACGGAGACCTCACTGCATATCAACGTCCTAGAGATGAGGGCAGTGCTGTTAGCGTTGCAAGCACTTCAGGACCTTCTTCCTGTAGGAACGATTGCGATTCAGACGGACAATATGTCTGTTGTCTGGTACATCAACAAACAGGGGGGAACAAGGTCTTACCCACTCTGTCGAGAGGCCATGAGGGTGTGGGAATGGGCGATCTCCACCAACTGCTTTCTCATTGCAATGCACATTCCGGGACGGTCCAACATCCTAGCGGACAAACTAAGTTGCACCATCCTGTTACCATACGAGTGGTCTCTGAAAACCGAGGTAGCTAATCGGATTTTTGACAAATGGGATCAACCCTGTTGCGATCTCTTTGCCTCTCCCTCGAACACAAAATGTTACTACTTCGCTCTCATTTCCCCCTCCGGGGAACCCCTGACAGACGCTCTGGTGCATGCTTGGCCTCCTGGTCTTCTTTATGCTTACCCTCCGCTTCCTCTGATGCTGAAGTTTCTTCAGAAAGCCAGTCGGTTGGGGAGCAGGATTATCCTCATTGCCCCGTTTTGGCCTCGTCAAACCTGGTTCCCTTACCTTTGGTCTCATCTGGTGAATCCTCCTTGGATTCTGGATCCCCGTCCGGATGTAATATCCCACCCCCTAGATCTCCCAGTCCCGAACCTGGACATCCTCAAGCTCACAGCTTGGCTGCTCCAGTTCCACGCATAGCTAGGACTCCTGGTATCTCTTCCTCAGTTAAAACTATTCTAGTAGCAGCGCACAAGCCTTCTACTAGAAAGATCTATAGCAGCAAATGGAAACGTTTCTCCATTTGGGCGGCACACAAAAATTTGGATCCTTTTACAGCTCCTTTGCCCGCTGTATTAGACTTTCTGTCAGGACTGTTTCATCAGGGGGCTAGCCCCTCCACAGTCAAAGTTCAACTAGCAGCTATCTCTCATTATCACGTGGGAAATGAACTGGGCCCTTTGATCACCACGAAATTGTTTAAGACCTTTTTGAAGGGCACCTTTCTGCTCAGACCTCCAGTGAAGAATGTAGTCCCCCCCTTGGGATTTAACGCTGGTGCTGCAGGCCTTGACAGCTCCCCCGTTTGAGCCTGCAGCTTCAGTAGATCTTAAATTCTTGTCATGGAAAACAGCCTTTCTTGTCGCTATCACCTCGGCTCGAAGGGTCTCTGAACTACAGGCCCTCTGTGTAAAACCCCCATACTTGACCTTTCACAAGGATAGAATTTACCTCAGGACCAATCCCTCTTTTCTTCCCAAGGTTGCCTCTGAGTCAAATATTAACCAGTCCATCAACCTGCCGGTATTTTTTCCTAATTACCATAACAAAGGGGAATACAAATTACACTCATAGGATGTGCATAGACAACTTCGCTTCTACATCCACAGGACATCTGGTCATAGGAAATCCGACCAGTTGTTCATCTCCTTTGCCAAATTTAACTTGGGTAAATCTGTGTCTAAAGTCACACTGTCTAGATGGATTTCACAGTGTATCCTTTTAGCATATGAAAGTTTGGGCAGGCCCGCACCTCAGGAGTCCATGCTGACTCTACTCGATCTATGTCTACCTCTGCGGCTTTTAGAGCTAGAGTTTCTTTGGATGATATTTGCTTGGCAGCCACTTGGGCCTCATCTCATACCTCTATCAATCACTATAAATTGGACATTATCTCCAGAGGGAGAGCATCCTTTGGCTCTGCAGTGCTCTGGAACATCCTTCCATGAAGACCGCCCAAGATTCAGGTAGCTGGGGACTCTGTCCCATAGGTTGCTGCACAAATGAAGTTAACTACTTCAGATTAAGAAGTTATGTACTCACCATAACGTTCCATCTGAGTAGGTAAACTTCATTTGTCAGCAACCGTTCCTCCCTCCTGCCCCCTCACTTGCGAAAGTCTTCATACTCAGGTCTATGGGTTTTACCCACTTTATCTTGAGAATAATAATCTTATAGCAGTTTCTGCTGTTGGGCAAACTTGATCTGAGGTCAAGTCAGGGTTGGCAGGGGATTATGGGTAGGGGGAGGAGCTTGGAGCTCTGATCTAAGGCTGTTGAAAACAGCCGGCTCAGATCCGAGGTCGGATCCAATTCCCATAGGTTGCTGACAAATGAAGTTTACCTACTCAGATGGAGCGTTATGGTGAGTACATAACTTCTTTGATTTTTTTTGTAATAGTGTGTCAGGATGTCAGAAAAAGGCCCCTCTGGTTTTAAGAAGTACCAAAAGTGCGGGCACAAGTTGCCTTTATCTGACGCTCACACTTTGTGTGCATTGCTTGGGCGCAGGCCATATGCAAAAACTTTAATCCACGTGCAATTGCAGATAGAAAAAAAATTAAACTTTATTTTGAAGGGGTTACTTCCTACTTCTTTCTCAGAAGCTATTGCTGGGGCTCAATTCCCCAGATAGAAATTGGGAGTCTTCCAAGTCTCCTAAACCTTTTAAGATCCTTAACTCCATCATCCTCAGAGCTGCTGAAGAAAAAGCATGAATTTGATCTGAAGGCTGCTGCAGTTCCACTGGTATCGGATCTGACGAAAATCCTCGTCAGATCCAAGCACTTCAGATCCGAAAGTCTTACCCAGAACCAAATACTTTCCAAGTTTGGATCTGGTACCTTCCAGAATAACTTCTCCCATTTTGGAATGTCGGCACTCTAGGTCCTCATCCCTAGCTTACTTTCGTTCTTCCAGAAGTTTGACCAAAGCTGACATGGACAGAATGATGAGGAGACTCCAATCAGCACAGATATAGATGGGTGTTCTCCCGGCTCCTACCCCTTTGGGTCAGGAAGCCTGTCCTTCTACCATTCTGTCAGAGTCCCTGATCCTAGTCATCAGGTCTGTCTGGTTCAGCTCTGAAGATATTCTCGTTTCAAATCTGAAGCTGTCTCTGAGTGCACTGGCTCTGATGTCCTCAGAGCTGGAGGACTTTCGGAGCCAAAGTGACTATGTAGGATCTGAGGCATTAGAGCTGAAGTCTTCGCAGACGTCTCTGCCCATCAGACCCTCAGGACTGGACAGCTTTGCTCTTACTTCTGCCTTGGGTAGATTGCCTTCAAGGCAGGGAGACCTGATGAGCCAGAAACCTGGCTTCTCAGCTCCATTGACTTCCTACTCCCTGGAGCATTCTGCCTTTTGAAGTAGTGAAGAGAGTGTTCTCTGTTCCAGCAGGACAGATGGATCCTTCCCCCTCAGATCTTCACCCTGGATCCCACATAACTCTGCACCTTGAGCCACATCATTGTATGCCACAGGGACAGCCACCTACCGAGCAGAGTTTTACAATCTCTTCTGAAACTTCACCGGAACATTCCAACAAAGAAGGAACATTCTACCAAAGAAGTCCCCAGGAAGAGGAAGTGCAAGAGGAGGCACTTGGACACCCCTCAGGAAGTTCGTCACCAAGGATACTGATTTTAATGAAGGGGAAGGGTCCCCAAGATCACCACCTGAAGACGTCTCATTCGGAGACATTCTTGAGATCCTTAAGTAGAGGATCAGTATTCCTGGAGGCCTTTGGAGCTGGCCTATTTACTCTTGAGTTACTCTGCCCACTGATGAGCTCATTGACTTGATCTCTAGTTGAGTATGGAAGGAGCCTGACTCAGTTGAGCCAATTTTCAAAAGATCAGATTAGATTCTGGCTCTACCTGTAGGTAGGGAATTCTGGAGCAAAGGAGTGCCTGTACATGTTGTGGCAGTGGCCACAAAGAAGGAACTTGCCGAACAAAATTCCTCTGTCCATTTCCCTAACAGGGAGTCTGGGGCATTGGACAGATTTGGGAAGCGTGTGTATGCTTTGGCAACTTTTTGCCCCTAGATTGCTGAACTGCCTGGCACAATTTACAAGACTACAAAGGGTCTTGATAAAGGAACTGTCAAAATCCCTGTCTGTGACTGCTGCTGCCGAGACTCGGCCTCCTGTGGCCTGTCAGCTGGCTACTCTACAGTCTATTTCTAATTCGTCCATGAGGCTAATCTCGCATGCAGCTGAAGGTGCCTTAAGGGTGGCTGGTTCAGGCATATCCATTAGGAGGACCTGCCTGTATGCACTTGTGTGATTTTGCGGAGCCCTTCAAGTCCTCGTTCATCAGTGCACCTTTTGATGGCAGTTCATTGTTTGGCCCTAAAGTTAAAAACGCACCTATCCAAATGTGAAAAAGATGGGCAGATCCCCACTGCAGTGGGTGTACATTTTTTTGACTTCTCAAAGATCCTTCTCTTGGCATCAACAAGGAAGTAAAAAAAATGTGGTTCAAGAAGTCCCAGTGTTCTTTCCAAGATCCATGTGGAGATCCATGTGGAAATGGGTCCCACAGGACCGGAAGGGGGAACTCGAATGGATGACCATGCCCATGTGGCAGAGGATGCCTGCAGAACCAAGGGTTCAGAAAGTCGTCCTCCTGTAGACACTACCAGCACTCCCGAAAGGAGACCTGATTGTCACCCTCTGGAGGCAATCAGGGGTAGATTATCCCTGCACTAGAGAGCTTGGCTAGACATCACAAAAGGTACACGGGTGCAGTGAATCATTTCCAAAGGTTGTGTAATCCCCTTTTCCCTTCCACCTCCATCAGCAGCAGTAGAAATACAAAGGTTGCTAGAAAGAGTCATCAAAGTGGTCTTACCAGAGCAGATAGAATCTGGAACTTACTCAGGATTCTTAGTGCCAAAGAAAAACAGGGGACTGTAGACCAGTTTTGGATCTCTGCAACTTGAACAAATCAGTTTGACAAACAAAGTTTTGGATGGTCACAGTTTAGTCTATTCTGCCCTTCTTGTGCAAGGATGACTAGAATTACTCCATAGTATGCATCCTGAAGGTCTATCACATAAAAATGAACAAACAATCCAGAAGGAATCTACACTTCCACCTGGGAGCAAGTCATTACCAATTCATAGCACTGTCCTTACCTCACCACAGCCCCCCAGGGTGTTCACCAAATGTGTGGTAGTGGTAGCAGCTCACTTCAAACTGCAGGGATTCGGAGTGTTTCCATACCTGGACAACTGACTCATTACCGCCCAACCAGGCATCTACTAATAACAGCACAAGATCAGGTATTCCACACTTCGTCCCATCTGAGGCTAACCATAAATTATAACAAATCTTCTCTGAGGCTAACCATAAATTACAACAAATCTTCATTAGAACCATAAATTACAACAAATCTTCATTAGAACCATCTCAAACATTGGATTTCATAGGAGCAAATTTCAACACAGTATCAGTGACGACATTGCTTCTCTCTCGAGTGCAAACTATTAGATTCCAGGTCAGGAAAATAATTCACAGTACCACAGTTTTAACCCATTTGATTCTTCAAGCTTTGGGGTCAATGCCAGCGGCCATAATTTTAGTTCCCGTAGCAAGATTTCATATGAGAATTCTTCAATGGAAGTTAGCAACGTAATGGTAGATTCTTTATCAATGCATGTCGGCTCAAATAAGAATTACTTGGGCATGCAGAAGATAATTTTAGTGGTGGATTCGATCAGATTAAGTT
The DNA here is from genome assembly GCF_019279795.1 of Protopterus annectens. Taxonomy (NCBI): domain Eukaryota; kingdom Metazoa; phylum Chordata; order Ceratodontiformes; family Protopteridae; genus Protopterus; species Protopterus annectens. The sequence goes on along the minus strand of NC_056728.1, from coordinate 1,541,182,627 downwards.
CTACAAGGCCGCCCTTTTATTCTCCCTCAACCCAAGGCTTAGTGACCACTGATGCTTCCCCGATTGGGTGGCGGAGGCACTTAAGAATGCTTTGCATGTCCATACAGAGGATGGTTAACAAAACCACTAAACTCCATTCTTGGATAGCTCACCATTCCAGATATCTTAACTTTATCTGAAACCTGGCTAAAACCACATATCTCATGAAATCCTACAACCCGGATATAACGTTTTCCACCTAGGTAGAATCCCCCCAAAAAAGGAGGCGGCATTGCTACACTGTATTCTGAACAACTTAACATCAATTTAACATCCCCGCTTACCTATTCCACTTCTAAACTATCACCCAGCAGAACTCTTGATTCTAAATTGTTATTTAAATGTCCATAAAAAAATTGCAATTGCTTCCATTTTTATCTCTCCAAGTAAAAATATCCCCTTTTTCAAACGCATCCTATCATGGGTCTTATGCAACATACCCTATGAAACAATTGTCCTCTGTGATGTAAATATAAACTGGAAAACTCTAGCTTCAATTCACCAAATCTTAGCATTAATCTTCACGGCTTCTGTCAACTTCTCAACCCCAACACGTATTAATAAGCATTCCAGTAACAACTCTATCCTTAACTGGATCTTGACATCGGATCCAAACCTCTATCACAACCCCTGTACACTACCTGATACCCTTAAGTGACCATCTACCCACCTGCATCTATAGATATCTCTCCACCTGAACAGGTCTCACATGTGCAAAATCTGTCGTAAACTCTCTTTTTATCCTTGTTGCATTTAATCATAGACTCTCTTCCATTAACCGGTCCTGCCTCTACTGCACCTTTCCCTTAATGACGAACAACTCAAATTCAACTAACATCTTTCTAGATATTCTCAACTCCTTAACACCTCTATGTAAAATTAGGATAAAATCAAACTTTGCTCCCTGGCTTACACAGGACATTCACTTTCTAATGCATAAAAAAGAGAGTGCATGGAAATCCTGGCTAAAAACGAAATCCCCTTTGCATCTTCAAAACTGCAAAGAACTTAGAAACCTCACCAAAAAAAATAAACAAATTAACAATGACAATAAAATTGTCTGCCATAATCCCCAAGCTAACCGCTACTCCAATTCCCAAAATTTCTGGAGTACTGTCAATAAGATACTTCACCCTGGAAGGCCTACAACACCAATTCCCTACCCAAATAATTCTGCACAAGAAACCGCCACCCTTTTCAATTGCTACTACTCCATCTTCAAACTAACCAAACTAGACCCCCAACATCAACCCCCTACTCCCTCCCTCCACCAAGTTACAAAACTCCCAGTTCACTTACGCCAGTTCCCACTGCCTACGTAAAATCACTCCACCAGAAACTAAAACTGTTCTCCTTCAACTGATAATTTAACCCCCCCCCCCTTAAGCTCACAGCTGAGTCACCACTTATCTTATCCAATTTTTATACTAATCAATAGATTCAGTCCCTGATTTCTGGAAAACATTCTATACCATACCTTTAACACAAATAAGGAAATTCCACTGACCCTTCCAATTTCAGGTCTATAGCCATTCTGTCCCCACTTTCAAAAATCCTCGAAAAATGCATACACAAACAGCTTCTCAACTTTCTTCTTCAAGAAAACCTTCTGATTGAAACCCAGCACAGTTATCGGCCCAACCATAGTACTAATACTGCATGTCTTTCACACATACTGTAGCTAAAGCTTGGGACAATCGACTGGTCTCTTGTCTGTTCCTAGACCTATCAAAAGCCTTTGACAGAGTTTCACATTATAAGCTACTAACACAATTAACTGACCTTAACCTCTCCACTTCCACTGTTTGAATGGTTCTCAAGCTCCTTTACCAACAGGATGCAGTCTGTCAGATGGCACACCTCCTCCTCTCCTTTTCTACCTATTCAAACAAGTGTTCCCCAAGGCACTATTTTTGGACCTCTACTATTTAACATATTTATTAACAACCTTCACACAGCTTGAAGTCACTCCTCTCTTATTCATATGCAGATGACTCTACAGTAGTCTCTTCTGACAATCTCTCTGAACTTCACACACTTGCCAAAAACTCATTTCTGCCTGTTGAAAGATGGTTTACTGAAAACCAGCTCATACTTAATGCCAATAAAGCCAGACTACTACTTTTCCTTCCAAACTCTTTCTCATCACAAATCTGCCTTTACCATCTCCTCTCTTAATAACACAATCATTAAAGTTGAATCCCACTTGTTACTATAATGGGTGATCACTTAAAATTTGACCTTCATGTTCAGCACCAAAAAAAAAAAAAATGCCAAAATTGGGTCTGTTTTACAGAAATAAAAAAATTCTGACTAAAGACTCCAAACTTTCTCTAGCACAAGCATACCTTCTACCCAGACTACTTTATGCCTCTCCTGTCCTAACATGCTTACAATCTCCAAGTTTGAACAGACTTAAAATTGCAAGATTTGCCACAAACCAGCCTTACACCACTTACCAATATCTCCTGGATATATACGAACCTAATAAAGCCATTGGCAATTTTTTCAAATACTGAGCATCTCAAGCCTGGAACAAGCTCCCTTTTCAATGTAAAAAGTATTACTCACACAAATAGCTTCAAAAACAACTAAGATACCCTTTGTAACTCGCAGATCTGCTCCTGCCAGGACCCTACATAACCCCCCCCCCTTCTTTACTCTTGTTATAATATTTACCTGTTTTTTCAGCTCTAGCTGCCTAGAGTGTTCCACTATTTTATTTCTCTGCTTCATTCAGTTTAGTGATGTATCGACTTATGTTACAACATATGTTTTCAGGTTTATCTTTTCAGTGAATATTTCAAGGTATGTAATGTATAATATGTTTTGTTTCATACTGATTGTTATGTACTGGAGATTTTCTTTTTGGGCCTCCACTGAAAATGGGCTTGGGCTCAAGTTGGACTAACCCAGTTAACAAATGCAAAATAAAATAAATAAAATAAAAATAGTAAAAGTGCAAGGCACTTGGTCCCCTAAAGAGGCCAATAGGTATATCAATGTCCTGGAAATGAGAGCAGAACTCTTAGCATTGCAGGCTTGCCAAGACTTTCTCCCTTTTGGGATAATTGTATATCCTTCCTTAGAGTCCACCTGGGAATTTAGGTAGCTGCGGACTCTGTTCCAACAGTTGTGGAATAAAATGAAATTTGTAGTCTGGTACATCAACCAACAAACAAGGGGGGGACCAGGTCTTACCCCTTGTGTCAAGAAGCAATGGCAATGGCCTATTTCTTGCAACCGCTTTCTGATAGCAGTGCACATTCCTGGGAAATCCAGTCTGATGGAAGACAAGTTGAGCAGGTCCATTCTACTACCTCATGATTGGTCTCTGAACATGAAAGTGACAGAAATGATTTTATATCAGTGGGACCAGCCTTGCTGCAATCTTTTTGCTTCTCCCCTAAACAAGTGCATCAGCTTCTTTGCCCTGACCCACTCAGATCTACTCCCCATTTGGTTCCCCGGACTCCTCTGTGCTTACCACCAACTCCCCTAATTCCCAAATTTCTGCAGAAGGCTACCTGGTTGAAGAGCAAAGTCATCCTTATTGCAGCTTACTGACCTGTGCAGATTGTTTCCCCTTTCTTTGGCCTCATCTTCTTTACCCGCCTTGGATTCTGGATCTAATTCCAGACCTCCTGTCTCATCTGACAGGCATGATTCACCCAGATATCTCAAACCTCAAGCTAACAGCATGGTTTCTCCAATTCCGTTAATAGCCAGACAACCAATGCTGTTTTCCCCTGTCCATCATTTACTTTTATTTTCCCATAACGCATATACAAGAAAACTTTACAGAAATAAATGAAAAAGGTTTGTTTTTTGGGCACGTCAGAAACACATTGACCCCCTTCTCAGATCCCGTGCAAACTGTTATCAAGTTTTTGTCAGTGTTTTTTAATGAGGGAACTAGCTGCTCAGCAGTTAAGAGTTCATCTAGCAACAATCTCCAACTTTCATTTTGGGTTTGAGAATTTTCCTTGGCTTCATCTAAGCTTTGTAAAGCCTTTTTTGAGAGGCACTCTCCTACTGAGACCTCCCTATAAAGATCCTACTCCACCATGGGATATAAATCTGGTACTGCAGGCCTTAATTCATTCCCCCTTTGAACCAGCAGCAAAATGTGATCTTAAATTTCTGAGCCGGAAAACTATTTTTCTAGTTGCCATTATCTCCGCTAGAAGAATTTCAGAACTTCAAGCATTGTTCTCTAAACCTCCCTACTTGAGTTTTCATTAGATAGAGTACCATTATTAATCTGCCAGTCTTCTTTCCTAAGTTTGCAAACAAAGGTGAATATATGTTGCACTTATTGGATGTTCACAGACAATTTCATTTTTACTTAACATAGAACAAAAAAAATTAGGAAGATGGATTAATTATTTGTTTCCTTTGCATATTTTAAATTGGGCACATCAGTTGTAAAGGTAACTTCAGTCAGATGGCTGACTGGATTGCATATCATTTATCTACAACAAACCAGGTCTATCATTACCAAGACCTTTAAGAGCCTGTTAACTAGGGCCATAATGTCTTCAGTGTTTCTCTCTAGTGCTTCCATGGACCTGTGTGGCTGCAACATCCTCATACCTTTATTACTCATTACAAAACTGGATCTGGTCTCGTGAGGAAGAGCAGCCTTTGGCTCAGCTGTGCTCAGGAATATCCTTAGAGTCCACCTGGAAATTTAGGTAGCTGGGGACTCTGTCCCAACTGTTGAGGAATAAATGAAAATTGGCAATGTCAGATAAAAAAAAGTTATGTGCTTGCCAATAACATTAGATGTGTTGTCCATTTTCCTTCTTTAGCTTCCCACCAACCCCCAACCTTTTTTCACATAATTTCTGGAAGAACGAGAGCATATAAGGACATCACTGCCCCTCATGTTGAGCTCCAGGTATAGTTTCTTCTGTAAGGAATATAAATTAGTACATCCTACTTTTGGTAAAACAGCAAACAAGATCTGGGTATGTTGGGTGTTGGTGCATTGTGGTTACGGGAGGAGGTCAAGAGTTTTTTGGTGGCCACGCAATAAAAATAATGGCTGAGATGGATCCAAGGACTGGATCCAAAGTAACAGTTGAGGAAGAATGAAAGTGGACAACACCGATGGAAAATTATGGTATGTATGTAACTTTTTGTTTCAAGTCCCATCTTTTCCAAATTCTGACAATTTAATCAAAATAACCTTCTCCATTATTTTTTCACAAGAAGACAGTAAAGTTGTGGGTCTGTATGACTTGAGATTTCCCCTTTTCCCCCTTTCCCTCAAAGATAGCTTTAACAATCGCTTCTCTCCAATCTTGAGGAATCCCCATATTTAAATAACAGACTTAGTTGTACTGTTCTAAGGTATTTATTAATTCTGTCTCTTCCCTGTGCTTTGATTTGGGTCTAGTCTGCGTAGTTCTTTTTCAGTATAATCTAATTTCAGTATCTGAAGTTTACATGGATTTTATTAAGTCAATTGATCACCCCCTTTGTGGACCAAACTGCTTGCATAATATTTTGTAAATATATCTGTAATCTGTTGTGTTTCATACCATGATATGTAGATTAGATTTTAAAATGTAGTATCAGTGTGTATGTCTTCACTCCTTCCACATCTTATGTATCTATAAAATGGTTTCCTATTATGCTCAATGTCTTTATACAAGTTTTCTTCAATGCTTTCTTGATCTTGTCTCGCACTGTTTACTATTGTCTGTCCAGCCTGGTTATTTCAGTTTTCAAAGTTATAGTTTGACCTGTATTCAATTTCTTATATTTTTTCTATCTCATTTTAATCAAGTATCTTATTCTTATGGAAATATGTCTGCCTGAGCTGATGCGTAGATTCTTATTTTTTTTTTTGCATTCAAATAATTTCTCTTTCAAAATTTGCCACATTTCATCTGCAGTTTTTCCACTGAATGCATTATTCCAGTTAGTTTTACATAGTGACTGTTTACTATCCATGTAGTCTGATATTAATTTTCTGTGCAATGGTTTAGTTTTTAGTTTGGCAGAATTATCTGGTGGCAATTTAAGCTTTACAACCTCATAATTACCACACATCAGTGGTGGGAAACTTGACTTGAAGTAACAGTCATTTCCATAGGAACACAAACAATGTAGAGAATGTTCTTTTCCCTGGTAGTTTTTGTAGTGTTTTTGGTTTGCAAAAAAATAAATAAATAAATAAACAATCTGAAGCAACTGTTCATAAGTAATACCCTGTGGACCATTTTAAGCCTAGCCATTTTCACTTTTTATGCTGAAATTAACTTATCCCAATTGATTAGAGATTGACCTTGCCTATCCCAGTGTCAATAATTGTATATTACCTCTAATGAGAGTAACTGGGATCATACCATAGATAATTTGAGGGAACCCGTGCATGGGATAAAGCAATTGGGAGTTGCTTCTCTCCATTTGTAATAAAGGGTGCAGTCCTGGAGTAAATGTTCTGTTTTATATACATATAGCCAAGTTGCACTTGAGTATGGACGGAGATGAGCTTTATTTTATGTGGATGGGTAGTCTGATCTAGAGCAGTGGTATCTTCTGAGAAATGTACTTTTCCGTCCAAACCATTCTGTTGTTGCAGAAGAGGTTTAGATTCCTTGATTGAGTATTTCTGATGTCATTTGACTTGCTATTGTGTATTAAATCTGTCAGTATTGGGTCGGAGGATTACTTGGATGCCAGACACAGGTCACCTCTTAGCAGTCTGTAGGATACAGAGTATAGTGACAGGGATTTGAATTAGTCCATATAGAACACGTTGTGTAGGCCTTCTGCCGTTTTAGTAAGGTATCTCTGTGGGTGTTCCAGTTGTCGCATGTATCTGGAGAGATACATGCCAAAGGGGTATTATACTCTGTGATTGGCCTAATGTAGGCTGAATAAAGGAGACCATGATGTCCCTGCATCTTGACACAATCACATTGTTTATACGCTGTGAAATATAAAAGGATTTTCTTACGACAATGAACATGTATTGGTCATAAGTTAGGTCAGTGACCACATAAATTCCCAAATCCCAAACAATTGGGTCATGTCTTAGGGGACATATTGTCAGTGGTTATTCCCTGGGTAGATGACCTCCCAAAGGATACAGTAATTCATTTTTTGGCATTTAGTTTCAGTCCATGATTTTGGCACAAGTTATCTGTTTGGGACAAACCTTCCAGCAGGATGGCCAAGGTAGTTTGGGGATTCAGTGACTTATCCTAGCTTGCAGTCATCTGTAAACTTAGTCAGCCAGAGCCCTTTGCTACTGGCTTTTACTTCAGAAAGGTAGATGACAAACAGTAGTGGTCCCAGCACAAATCCCAGGGGGCTCCACTGGTGACTGGTCTTTTTGTGAAGCTAACTTCCCTTATTTTGATTTTCTGCATCATCTCTGTGAGCCAGTTGGCAATCCAGTGGAGACTTGGGGGTTTATTCCAGTTTATAGCATTTCTACTATGCCTGAGTGGGGAACTGTGCCAAAAGCTTTAGCTAGGTTAAGTTATGTGGTATGTACCATTTTGCCTTCATCCATTGCATTGGTGACCTTTTTAAAAAGTCCACCAAGTTGAATAAGCATGACCTACCCTTGACTAATCCAAACTGAGACTGGTTCAGTGTCTGGAGGTTCCCTGTGTTCTTATTAACTTGTTTCCTTAAGTCTTTCCATGATTTTGCATATGAGGCTAGTCGGACTTGTGGGTCAGTAATTGCCTGGGTCTATGGAAGGTCCTCCCTTATGCAGATAAATGACCGTAGCTGTTCTCCTCACTTGGTACAAAATATGTATGGAGGCTAAGATTGAACTGTGTTGTCATGGCTGTGGCTAAATCGTGCTTCATGCTATTTAACGTGCATCCAGGAATATTGTCCGGACTGTCAAATACAGTATTTAGATTTTGATAGCACTCTTAAGACTTGGTCTTGTACCTTGAGGGACAGAGAGGGGAGAGAGGGTAAAGTTAGAGTTACATTTATGGGCCAATAGGTCTGCTATATCTTCAGGCTCTGTGTAGGTAACATCTTTCACAATCAGCTCAGCGTATTGCTGCATTGTGCTTTTGAGATTATGAACATAAAAAAGGCCATTAGATTGTCTTTGTCTTGTGGTGTTGCTATTTTAGCTTCAATCTTGGCGTTGGTGGATTTTAAGCTCCTGAGTTATTTCAGTGATGAGGGCTCTAGCATTCTGGGAATTACTCTTCTTACTTTTAGTCAAAATTATTTTTTTATTGTAAAGCTTGTTGATATTATGGTTCAGCCATGTGGGTTTGTTTCCGGGGTTTGCCGTACACTTGTTCCTATGGGATACAGCCTGAGCTGTGCAGCAGTTTACATGCTGGTATAGTGTGGTGGTATATGTTTCCACATATTCAGTGAAGTTAACTGGGTTTGAAGCTTTCCGACATATCAGGAGAAGGTAGATTGTCTTGAAGAAATTTCTAAAGGCACCCTGGGTGGAAGTAATCTGTTTTGTTTTGCTTTATTTTCATACATGATGAATTATGGAGATATGCAAGGGATGATGCAAGATACCCCCCATATTAGTAAGGACAAGATCCAAGGCATTATTCCACGAGTGGGCACTCTTACTAATTGTTCCAGGGCATTTATATTGAAAAAGTCCAGGAATCTCTGTGCTTGAGAACTAGTGGTGGTGTATGTTTCCCAGGCTATAGGTGGATAGTTTAGATCAAACGATATTGGGTGTAGTATGGAGTGATTCTAGTTCGTGTAGATAGGTGTTATGGCATTCTTGTGTCCTAGAGGGAGTTGTATGGCTAGCTAATATATGGTATGGGACCTTTCTGATGGTTATTTGGACATGAAGCTGCTCTAATGCATCATGCTGCTTTACCAGCCTTCATGAGAGTTTCTTCTGGATGTAGATTGATGCACTGAGATTGAGAACAACATAACATTCCTTCCTATAGTTGTTTCATGCAAGAAATGTATGAATTCTTTTAGTTTATCAGTCTTTTAGTTTATCAGTTATATGCACTCCAACAATTGTTGTTTGTTCCAATGTTGCCTTTATTGTTGCAAAGCTACCCAGTCAACAGTATTGATATCACCACTGAAGATGTAATAATCCCAGGTCTCATAACAATCTTTGCTCGTGTCAAAACGGCTCCATGTGATTTTTGTTAGAATGTTACAGTAAAAACATTTATACTTCAATAGAACTGGTTTCTAGTTGTTGTTCTTTAGCCATGTTTCACAAACAGTAACATCAGTGTTGTGAGAATGTAGCAAAGGTTCCAATAAAAAGAACTTTTTATTAATAATACCCCTATCTTTAACACCCATCAGAGATGCCTCTGATAACTCATCAGAGATGCATCCAATGCCGCTATCAGTGAACTGTTAGGATTTTTCCCAGGTCAGAAATTTGTCTTGTATTGGTCAAGTATTGCAATAGATCTGCTTCAAAAATTATTTTTGTCTTAACAAGTGCATGCCATCCTGTCTAAAATTAAGCTTGGATGCCCTACGCATTTCCACTTTTTCAAATGGGCACTTTTTTTCATGTAGGATGATTTTGGGGGGTAAATACCCAACACCTCTGCAAGCTATGTACCAACATGAATAAAAACATCTCAATATTTCCTTATATTAAGCATTCTAAGGTCTTTCTCACATCCTGTATTTGCATATCCCTTTTTGAAGTTCAGTATCTGCTGTGCAAAACTAAGTATCAGTTCCTCTAATAATTGAATCTCTTTTTAAAAGTACATCACTTCTGACCACATCTGATGAAGCTCCCAATGACTTCTGTTATATCAGTTGTTTCAAAGGAGTGATCTTCATCACCATTCATTTTATTAATCTCAGTGTTTTCATTGCTTATTACATTTGCAAGCATACAGTTCTCTTTGTACTGCCACAGCTTTAAACCATGTCAGCTTTGGTCTTCCTCATGTTTTTTTCTTACAGTAATGCTCTTAAGTTCTGCCAAGTGCAGTTTTGATTTTTTTTTTCTTTTCACCTGCTCCTTGTCTCTTTCTTTGTACTTTTTCTATTGGAAAAATTATCCCATCTTCTGTAGACTGAATATTTTCTAATTGAGTAATGTTGTCGGTTTCTGTAATCTGTGTGTTCCATAACAAAGCAGCATCCTTTTAGTATACACTGTCTGCATTATAGATGATCATTTTGTTTTTCTACCTTATTTGTTGTGAACTTCTTCCTTTCTTTGTTTTTTTTTTTTCTTCTACGTGCTCTGACTCTTCAGATTGCTGAATACTTGTATCCTGAAATCCAAAGATGTCATCAGTAGTATCAGGTTTAATATAGGTTGTGAGTTATCTTTACTGACAGCGGACACTTCCTTTCTTAAATGTATTTTATTTGCACTTTTTAGTATTTAGCTCATCATCCCAGACATTCATATAATTAACAGCAGTTTTCCTAGTTTCGTCAATTGCACAAGCACAGTCATCGGTCTAGATTTACTCCTAATAAAGGTGAGCAAATCCAATTTATGATGTGATGAACACAGATAACCAGTATTAGCAGGTGTTACTTTTAATAATCATAATATTTAGTGCACTGTGCAAGATACTTGTGCTTTGGCAAATATTTAGTAGCATAGTCATTAAAAGAATCTATTTTCAGTTACAAGAATGGAGACTTACCATAGAATTCAAAGAAATTTTGTCAACTTCTCTGAAGAAATCCAACAAAAATATTACATTATATACACTGAGCTAACCTTGTACAAGAAAATATAGTTCATAAAATCATCACTTTGGCCTACGGTACCAGTTATACCAGCACACTAAAATGCTGAATTTTAATTTCTTTTACAAAGTGGTAGCTTCTCACTTTTGCTCACAGTCGCACTTCGTAACAGTAAAAGTCAGATGGAAAAAGTATAAATCAAAATAAATCTCTTACTATACAGTTGCATGACAAATTACAAACCAACACAGGATTGTTTCAGGTAAGCTCTGGATTGTCTTGTCTACAATCTATGTGAATTTATAGTTGACTAGACCCCCTGGGATGGTTAGAGTTTGCTTATCTACAGTATATCCCTTTCAAACAACAGTGAAAATCAGAAGTAAAACAACAAAATATAAACCAAAACAAATATTCCTATCTAAAAGCTATCTGTTTCTTCCCATGAGTAGTGAAAATTGGAGGTTTAAAAAAAAAATAAAATGTAAATCAAAATAAATCCTGTTTTACCAAGCAGTTGCACAATCCACGACCAACCATCAGTGGATTGTCTCAGACAAGCTCATGGAGAACTTGTTCCTACCCCCTCTGAGAAACAGTAAGGGTATGAGATTGGCTGTGCCAACAGTTCACTTTCTGAAAGCCAGTTCATAGGTGTGTACTAGGCTAATGGCCCTGGAACCTTTACAAGCCTAACCCAAAAAATTTCCCAGGCAGTGTGCCATCCGATGTTAGTTCACAGTGCTCCTATCCAGTAGGGTAACTGGAGTGATCCCTGGGGTGAGCTTTCTGTTACCCATCCACTCGTCAAGATTTCTCTTGAAGAGGGCCAACAAGGTGTTCTGCTTGAGATGAATGGGAAGCTTATTCCAGAGTATGGGAAGTCTTTGGGAGATGAACCTGTCCCTCCAGCTTGTTCTGTTAATTGTGGTAATGAGGTTGTGATCTCGTGAGCATGTGGCTTGGGGGGATTGGGATTTCTTTAGGTGTAGCATTTCAATTAGGGATGGGCCGGACATGGCTTTGTAAGTCAGCAGAGATCACCTCTAAGTAGACTATAAGAGACTGAGAACAGCTGAAGTTTCTTGGGTCTGTCCATGTAGGACATATGTTTAAGGCCTATGATCCTTTTTGTGAGGTACTTTTGTGGCCTTTCCAGCTGTTGTAGGTGTCTGGTCAGGTGCATGCCAAACAGGGAGTTATATTCGATGATTGGTCTAATGAGAGATGAGTAGAGAGGGATGATGACCTCTTTCTTCCTGGATGTGAAACCTTTGGTTATAAGTTGTGCCACGTAAAAGGACTTTCTGCCCACAGTGGCAATATGGTGGTCGAAGGTGAGGTGGCTGTCGACCTGGGTGCCCAGATCTCTTATGGCCCTTTCAGTGTTCAGTGGACTCCATCAATGTGGTAATTTGTAGGAACTGAGTTTTTTCCAAAGGGGATGATGACACATTTTTGGTAAGCTTCAGGCCATGGTTCCGACGCCAGTCATTGGTCTCAGAGAGGCCCTTTTGTAGGATGTCTGCATCACTTGGGAAGTTGATAATGACTCGTAGCTTGCAGTCATTAGCGAACTTGGTCAGCCAGAGTCCTTCTGTGTTGGCCTGGACTTCTGAGAAATAGATGCTAAACAGGAGAGGCCATAGGACTGAGCCCTGTGGGACTCCACTCGTGACTGGTCAACAGTCTGACTTGGAATCTGCAGCTTTCCCTCTGTGGGTTCTGTCTGTGAGCCAATCCAATTTGCAACCCACCTAGTGATGTAAGGATTGATGCCTAGTTTGGTGAGTTTATCAATGATACCCGAGTGGGGAATGGTATCACATGTCTTGGCCAGGTCGAGGTAGGCTGTATGCACTGCCTTACCCTCATCCACAGCCTTGGTGACTGCCTCGAAGAAGTCATCCAGGTTCAGCAGACAGGATCTCCCCTTGACAAAGCCAAACTGTGTGGGGTCAAGAGTTTGGAGATTGCCTATATCTTTGTTAAGCAGGCCCATGATGATGGGCTCCATAGCTTTGCATACCAGACTAGTCGGGCTAATGGGGCGATAGTTCCCGGGTCTGTAGGTGCTCTCCCTTTATGGAGCAGGATGACTGTAGCAGTGTGCCATTCGTTAGGGACATAGCCTGAGGTAAGACTATGATTGAACAGGGCACACAGATGTGGTGCCAGTTCATTTTGTAGCTCATGTAGGATGCAGCCAGGGATATGATCAGGTCCCATGGATGCTGTATTTTTGGCTTTGGACAATGCAGCTTTTACCTGTGCTGCAGAAATGGTGGGTACCGGGCTTTCTTCTGGTATTGTGATAGGGGCCTTAAGGGGGAGAAGAGGGGTAAAGTTGGCACTGAATCTGTTGGCCAGTATGGCAATATCTGTTAGCTCAGTATAGGAGGTACCATTGTGCAGTTGCCTTAGCTGGATTTAGAGGATTTGATAAGGGATCTCGGCTTTTTGTTGATACTGATAAGGGAGGTTTTCCAGTCTTATAGCTTCATTTTTTTCTGCAACAGTTTCTTCCTTCTGTTAGAGTTGGCCAGGTTGAGGAGAGCGTCCTAGATCTATTTGGTATAGCAAGGTCCTAGATCTGTTTGGTATAGCAAGGTCCATGCATTTGTGTACGTGCTCGTGCAGTGCATTGGTGTATGATTCGACAGTCATGCAGCTGTTTTCCATTGGCATGGGTGCCAAGAAGTTAGCGACCTTGTTTTAGGAGCCAAAAGTTGGCTTTAGAGAAGTTTTTCAGGGTGGTCACCTTAGCGGGGGGGGGGGTGTAGGTGAGATGGAGATTTGCATGGTGATCGGTTTGTGGTCTGATTTAACCAGGGAGGAATTGACTATAGGTGTGGAGCAATGGTCTCTCATGTTGGTGATAACCAGGTCAAGGATGTTGCTCCCTCTAGTGGGGGGGTGGGGTCAGAATGTGCTGGTTCAGGGCATTGGAATTGATAAATTCCAGACAACGTTGGGCCCGTGTATTGATACTTTAATAGTTTTCTCAGTTGATGGAAGGATAGTTGAAGTCACCCAGTATGAGAGTTTTGGGTTGGACCTTGATAGATTCGAGTGTGCTTAGGAATTTTGAGTGAGAGTCTAGGGGCATGTTTGGGGTTCTGTACCAGGCTGACTTGTATCACCGTCTTACCCAGTGTTAGTTGTACCTGAAGTATCTTGGATGCATTATGCTAGGCTACCAGTCTAGAGGTGTGTGTATCCTTTAAGAATGAGACACCACCTTTGGGGCTTCCGGCGTATTCTGGGGCCGAAATGGTATGGAATTAATTGTAGCCTGGAAACACAGGGTTGTTTTCTTCCTCTTTAAACTAGGTCTCCGTTACAGCACAGATGTCGACATTTTCCATTTTGAAGAGAGCTTTGAGTGAGTGCATCTTGAGACTTCTAGCATTGAGCAGCATGACCCTCTGATTGCATTTGTTTGTAGCTGTTATGGTGGAATTTTGATCTTTGGAACACTGCCTAAAAAAGGCACTATAGTTGTGGCAAGAGTCTTAGCCGGTACCGGAATCCTAGGGGTGACAGATGCAGGCCGCCTCTGGCAAAGCATCTAGGTCTGTTGATCATGTCGTCCCAGGCAGACAGATACTGGATCTCCTTAGAATGACACCAGAAACGTTGTCAATTGTTGAAGTCAATCATTTTCTGCTCGTACTGTGGTATCATTCTGGGTGACGGTAGAGTACTGCTCAGGGCTAGGGTCATACCTGCCTGGGCCATGCAATCCGAGAGTTCCATCACATCTCTCCATGTAGTCCAGGGAGGTACGTCTCTGGTCATTCCCATCCACATGGACAGTGACAGAGTCATATTTGTACTTGTGGAATGGCCTGAGTGCATGTGTTATGTGGCAGATCCTAGCACCTGATGGTCAACTGACTGTCACCTTCTCCATGTTCAGCCTAGTGAGTGGGACATCAGTGTGCCTCACAATTGAGTCTCCTATGATTAGTACACTGGGCAAAATGTTTTACCTTAAGGGCTTAGGTTGAGGGGCACACTCTCTAGTGGTGAGGTATGTGTCACAGCAGTGGCCTCTACAGGAATATAACTGGATCAAACAAATTCAGTCATTGCTTGCTGGTGTCTTATGAGTGGACCCTACCTTTTCTGGAACAAAGAAACTGTTCTTGTTCTATTGCTTGCATTACGAACTAGTTACGAATGCAGCAATTTCTCTTCTCCTTATCTCTTTTCCGAGGCAATGTCCCAGTGATGGTATCTTCCTGAAAAAGACCTTCAGGACTCCTTTATACTTTTCCCCAGTTATACCTGTTTGAAAGTTTATTCAGTAAGCCAGACATAACAAGACTGAGGTCATTCTCATAGCTCCATTCTGACCTAAAAAGATGTGGTCTCCCTGTCGTTATTTCATCTTTTGTAGAAGCCTATGTATCTGTGGTCCTCCATAATCCTGCTGACTTGCCTGTTTGGCAAGTATGTCCCAGACCTTGACACTTAGTCTAATGGCATAGTTACTTCAGTTTCAGTAATGATCAAAGAGTCTTCATAACTGTGTAGGATTGTCCAAATCCTCATTTCTGGCCAGAGAGGCCTTGTAGTAAAACATAAATAAATAAATGTCCATGTTTCTTTACTAGCTGGGCTACTTCTAGAGGGTTGGACCCCTTTACAGCTATGATGTCTGTAGTTTTGGATTACCTTTCTCTTTTTTTTGGTACAGACCTAAGTTCCCCTTCTATTAGTGATCCACCTTTAGCTGCCATACCAACTTTCATAAATGCTCCAACAATGTGTGTCTGGTTTCCTTAAAGGTTTGCAATGCTTGTTTGAGAGATACTTTCATATATAATCTCCTGCCAAGGGTCCTGCCCTTTAATGTGGTTTATTTTTAATTTTAGAAAAGTTGGCTCTTCATCCTTTTGAGCATGCTGATTTGAAATACCTTCCTTAGAAGACACTGCTAGAAGAGCTTCTAATGTAAAGGTCTTAAGCTAGTATGAAAATGACGTGGGCAACATGATTTCAGTGCAGGAAGAGGATATCAGCTGTGAGTTTCTTGGAAAGGGTCATTGAGCTGGGCTTGGAATGTCTCACAGCCATACTTCCTTAATACTTCAAGAAGTAGTAGAGGGCATAGAACACAGGATACAAGAGGAGGGAAGATGACAGCCGGATAACCCACCTCCGAAAGACAAATGCATTAAAGAAGAGGCAGGATTTCTTGTTTCTATGAGGATCTTCTTTGGGAAGAGCAACTGTAACAGTAAAACAAATAGTTTGGATTATTTCTGCACTAGTTTGGATTACTTCTGCACTTAACCATATTTCATTCTGAGATTCCTTTCAGCTTGTACATCAGCAGTCTTCTGTCCCTGGACTCTGTGAACTGAGTCATTGTCTTGAACTGTAAGTTTGCGGAGCACTGGTTTGATACACAAGACTTTCCTCATGTAAGTAGCATCACTCTGTTTTCTTAATTTACTTTCATTACTTAATAGACATCATATCTAGTATAGCTCCTGAGTTATTTTATCTGTGTAGTTGTTTGTCAAGTTTCTCTTAATGCCTCTGAGTCTCAAGTGGGTGAAGCTTCAACTGGATGAAATAAACTGATCAGAGCTTCTACCTTTTGAAAAAGTGGTATTTATGGGGCTTCATCCCCAAATTCCTTACTTAACTGTATTAACCTCGCAGTCGTACAGTGTCAGAGGTCTACTAGCTCAGCATCAAGGAGTTAAAATCAGTGAGATGGAGTCTCATCTAGTTACAAGTTATTAACTAGTAGGTTAAGTGCATGCCGCACTACCATTACTTACTTCTAAACCTGACAGTCTTAAGTAAAATAAAGTGGTTACTATTTAGCCTACTACTTCTTCTCTTGAAAATGTTATATTCTTTGCTCTTCTTTAACATGTTGGTATTTTAAAGATAAAATTAATTTCAGTTTTTACAGCCTTTACTTCCTTTTTCAAGGATGTCCGCTTTATAGGTCAAGATATCTTGAATTCAGAACTCTGGCACTTTGACTTTTTACAGGACTTCAAGATGTATTGTCTTTCATCCTTATCTTTTTTTAACACATTTATTAAGTTATCACTTAAGACGTATGCACACACATATTAATAGAAAAGAAAACAAATCGTATTAACATTTTTCTGTTTATACAAATTTTATCATGCATATTTTTTTCTCTATAATTATTTGCCCAACATTACATAAATTTGCTCAATTCATGCATACTCTTAAACTTCACTGCTCCGCCTGAATATTATTTTGCATGTATTGTTCCCACAAATTCCATTTATTTCCATATAATTTGCACCTTTCCTTTTCTAAACATCCCTCTTCTAGTTCTGTCATCTCTCTTACAATATTCACTGTTTCACATGCAATTGGTTTACACTTTGATTTCCATTTTTGAGTAATTGCTTTTTTGTTAGCGAGCAGAATTAAACTTGAAGGCCTTACTCTGTCTATGCAATTTAGATCCTGTGTCCCAGCTCGACAAGAATAATTTCCTAAAGTACAACCATTTGTTCCCCCAATGTTTCTGAAGGAGTACTGTGTAGGGAATTTTTGAAATCTGCCAACTTATTACACTCCCAAAACACACGTTCCCAGTTCCATCTTTTTTCCTCATCACACATTCAACATTTGTTATCTATCTGAGAATTTTTTTAAAATCTACTTAGGATATAAAAATAATTATGTAAACATTTCCACGCGACTATCCTAAACCTTCTGGACTTTGTTGCATACTTGCAAACCATATGTATGCCTTATTTATTTATTGTTACAGTTTAACTGGAGTAGAGCACTGATCCATTGGACCAATCTGAGTCTCGGCCCTGAATGTGAATGCACATCTAATGGAAAAAAAATAAAAATAATTTGTACAATAAAAAAGTAGACTAAAAACAAAGGTATAGTTAATATGTAGTAGAATAAATGTGTACAA
The DNA here is from genome assembly GCF_019279795.1 of Protopterus annectens. NCBI lineage: Eukaryota > Metazoa > Chordata > Ceratodontiformes > Protopteridae > Protopterus > Protopterus annectens. Next base: position 1,541,164,962 of record NC_056728.1, on the reverse strand, counting down.
TATTTACATCAGTCAGAGTAGCAACATGCTAGAAGTTAGAAAAGAGATGCTATAGTAGTGAAAATGATATTCAGTATGTGTGAGAGATTAGTGAGACTAGGTTATGACTTGAAACAGAGCATTGACAAGGAGCTTGAGCTGTGAAATGTTCTTTAAGTTGCCTGAAAAGAGGAGTAGTTAGAGGTCTCTTTAAGATTTGAGTGAATATCCCTCCAGAGCTGGATTCCAAGGATAGAAAGAGAGTGGTTAGAGCACTGCAATCGTTTTTTAGGTGCTTGCAAGAGAGGCCCAGAGTGGCTATGAGATCTAAGGTTATATGACTAATATGGTTTTAGTAAGCTAGCAGAAAGAAAAGGGTAGGAGATTTCTTTCAGGAGCTGGAAAAGCTGGGAGTCGAGAAGTAGACAACTGGTTTGTTGCTGAACCAGCAACCATTTTGCTTTGGCTAATGTAAGACACTTGTGCTCATACTTCTGGGAAAGGGTAGTGAAAAGGCAGATGATTTCTGAAGGTCTGCACAGCATCCCTCAAATTCTAGTTGGGAAGAGATCTCTGGCTCTGTGATAGAAATCAGAGTTCTGAACCTCCACACCTCATCTAGGCAGACGTCACTCTTAAAAATAAAAAAATCAGATCATCAGGCATTTGGCCTTTCACACACCAGCTAGGGAAAATGAATAGATAGACTTCTCATAGTGGTTGTTCACAGCTGTCATGTCTTGGAAACCTTTTTCCACTGGATCTGTGCAACTGCAGGTTATCCCTCATAAACCTGCCCTGGTTGCTTCTTGTTTTGATGAGGATTAGGACAACAACTTTGACCATTCAGTGGACTATTCCTTTCCACTGTATTCTCCAGGGCAGATCTCCTCCAACAAAGAGGACTTTTCACTGGATTCCCCCATTGAGGAAGCTTTCTTTGAGGAGATTGTACAGAACATGAAGAAGCATTTTGATTGGTAGTCCATGTAAATCTCTCATGTTCAGAAGAGGTATTGCACCCTCTTGGAGATGGGAACCCCTGGCCCCTTCTCCAGTCCCCCTTGCGGCTCTACCTACTGACCAAAATAATAGGGATATGGATAGATGGGGAAAGGTTTACGCCTTTTCTACCCTTGCCTTGGGCAATTAATTACCAGATTTAAATTATCTCTGTTCAGCACTCCCTAAATAAAGTTATAGCAGATCCTACTACAGCAAAGTCTAAGCATCAAATACAGAGATTATTACTGTAAGGCAGTCAAATTGCCCGACACAACAGTAAGTGCAATTATACTGTGGATGATGCTTCTAAGGCAGCTGCCACTGGACCTGTTGTTATAGGTATGCATGGCTTTGCAATCAGCCTATATCTGTGGATTTTACATCTAAAATTCTAGACTCCCCCTTTGACAAGGACTTGGCTTCAGGCAGCCAGCCTGTTCAGAACTCTCAAGGACCACAGTAAAAAAAAACGTGAAAGACTGCCGACAGATCTATTCTCCTCTGTTCCTAGATACCATAAAAACTACCCATCCAAATCTTCCTCCTTCATTAGAAGGGATCTTGGGACAGTTCAGAAACAAAGGAAAACCCCATAGGAAAAGGTACTTTGAAAAACTCCATAGGAAACCTCCAGTGGAGAGGCCTCCCTTCAGAGGCAAAAATCACCCCTCCCCCAGCTCTCAGTTCCATTACCCTTTCTCAAAGACTTTCGCTCTCCCTGGCTAAGTGTAAAGCTATTACCATAGACAAGTAGCTCCTTTCCATCGTCAGAGACACTTATGTCATGTCTTGGGAAAATACACCC